>NW_021163111.1:0-24743 GCF_004324835.1 Dendronephthya gigantea | reverse complement strand
TATGTATGTATAAGAGATAGGGGTATTACTCAACTCAATGAAATAAAGATATAGCCAACACCAACCTGTACAATGATTGCTAAATACAGGAACATTTTCATGAAAACAATTTTCGTCTGATGTTGCTTCGCGATCTTATCAAGGTATCAAATATAATCTGAAACAAAAAAGTGTACATACATTTTATCGATTAATTACATAGACTAATATATTAATATAATTATAATTTATTCATATAATAATTTACTTCGCCACCGCTTTGTTGATGGTAGACACTGATTGATAGATTTTTTATTGATACCATTTTAAGAATGAATCACATTCGACAAATGCAGATTAATCGATTATATTTAACAACAGATACTGAACAATGGCTGCATGAATATCTATTAAGTATAAGCGTCCATCAAAGAGAGTCATTTGACAATTTCAGATCCTGAAAT
The DNA here is from genome assembly GCF_004324835.1 of Dendronephthya gigantea. NCBI lineage: Eukaryota > Metazoa > Cnidaria > Anthozoa > Malacalcyonacea > Nephtheidae > Dendronephthya > Dendronephthya gigantea. Next base: position 24,300 of record NW_021163111.1, on the reverse strand, counting down.
TTTATGTAGCAATTCTGCCCGACAAACAATATACTTCCATAAGTGAACTACTTTTCCTATGCCTTTGACCGTATATCATTAAATAATAACTTTCGTTCGGTATTACGTCGGTCAAGTCATATAATTATATAACTGCTGCTGTTTGACTCTAAATTAACCCACACCCACTGACTGCAAATCAGTTCTATTATAGTTAGGTTGTGTGTACAGAATTTGTAAAAAGTTGTTCCGCATATAGTCTTTGCTGTGGATTAAAATTTAAATGTTCCTTCTAAGGACTAAACAGGTAATTTACTTACTCAGGAAAACTTCAAAATATTCAGAACATTATATTCATTATCGTGACCATCGACACGACAGCATTCGAATACCCTCTGCTATATGAAAACCTCGATTAAAATCGTCTGCAATAGTCGTAGCTGTTACAAATTCAGCAGCAAGCAACTTTGTTCCAGTCTTCAAACGTTTTTCTTATGTGTTTTGGTCTGAATGCGTGTTTTCAGTAACATTATGTGCGTGAATATTTGAAGTACATTAGCGTGTTTCCTGACAACCATACTTCTCTCTTGTTCTCAAGTACATAATCCGTTTTCAAATTAACATGACTTTATGAACCGATTATCCATTTATTCAACATCGTCTTTGTACATCCGATACATGAAAAGCTGTTGATGCATACAAATTTGTGTTAATATATATACTAAAACGTCCTTAGAAGCATGAAAGAGGTTTACAAAAAGATAATTATCGCCGCGATCGCTTTAGCCTCTCTAAATCTTAGTGTATGCATGTATAGCATTTTTGTTTGATTTTAACATTTTACTACATGTAATCTTAAAAAATATAAATTATGAATTATAAGCATGTTCCCTTTGCATGTGTTGAGCGTGTTTCTCCAGGCTGGCTGATGACAAGCATGCAGGTGTTCATGTCTATTTATAGTTAGGCCTATATATGAAAGCCATAATTATAATAAAAAGGTATAATTAATTTATATTACTTAGCTAGCTAGGTCGTTCAATCATGAGCATAATAGCACAATAAAAGTGGTAAAACGATGTGACAAACTTGAAAAGGAATCGAGTTCGATATTACGTAGCAGTGACGGGATCCAGGGTGGACTGAATAAAATTAATTACACAGTGTAATTCAAATCTGAAACACATCGCAATATATTGGTTATTGTTTCTAAAGGAACACACTTGACTCAAATTAGATCTGCATGCACAAGTTTTCTTCCTCGGTTTAAGTCGACGCCATTTTCAGATTGTCACCCGTTGCATTTTGGTACATTAATATGTTACAAACAGTACATGCATGGAACAGGATAAACTGTTCAAAATTACACCACTAAAAAATATCATAAAAAAGGATTATCGTATATTTAAAAGAAAGTATCACTAAGGAAACGGTCGGCTTTCATCATAAATTTTGTTGTCGTTGCCCTGGAAAATTCTTAAACTGGTGCCCTGCTGATCAATTTTCTTTCATACATTTGGGTGTGTATTACCTTTAGGTTTGTCTCAGCTTAATTATAAGGAAAGTCGAGTGATTGTGAAGTGTAGACGTCACTGAGACCTTCGAATAGATGAAAGACTCCTTTTTTAACCGAGAGAATTGAATGAACCGCTGCACTGGTATTGAGTGCACCTCTCGAAAGGCTTTAAACGACGCCAAATTTCAGATCTTAAAAGCTGTTATATTTTGAGAGTAAATTTTGGAAGTTATAATGGAAACAAGAGAAGATGTAATGTACAAATTGTAATCTATTCAAAAACGTTATGACGAGATAAAATATGTTTGCTTATAGGAAACAGAAATCTTGCAAAAAATTGCATTGTGTTGCAAATCGCGTGCGGTCTGTGTGGGCTTTTTTGAAAAATCTCCATTGCTGCTGTCAGTTCTTAATAATGTAGCCGTGTGCATCTTCGGAAACTCTAGCCTTTTAAAACTGTAATATAATATAGATATACATAATTTACAGTATATATATATATAAATATGCACTCTTGCGAGAAATGTCGATAAACTGTGGTCATTGACAACTGCGTATTGTTCACAAAGTAATTTCCTCATCCTGCACGCAGGAGATCTGTCTATATTATCAGTCTTTATACGTTCACGTCAAATTTGCATATAAATATGGGCATCAGACTTTTTGACTAGCACTGTTTGTATACCTAACATGCATGTTTTTTCATTTGGACTAAAGACAATAGAGCGAATTTTTCTATCATGTCTATCGTGTCTATTTTGTTGCATTTACTCGTTTATTGTGTTGATCGCACTTGTGGCAGCACACAGTATATACATCTCGTGATAATAAGAGCCAAACAAATACTCGGTTTTGTTTCCGAATATCCTTCATTTTCATTCAGTGAGAACAAACATTCATATGGTGTACTCGTGATCAGTCTGCCTAAAAAGTTCCGATATTTCGAGTGCAACTAATATTGAGGGCTGCATGTTCCTCTGCTTTTGAGAACTGAAAGAGTTAGGTATAATCATATGCAGCCTATTATTATCTTTCTACATCCTACATGCGTATGACTCATACCGATGCATAGTCAAAAGACTGTCAATTACCATGATCCCATAAATTTTTCATTACCCCTGTAACCTGAATGAATGAAAAACCACACAAGTAGATCGTTATAAGAAAGTTATAGATTAAACTCTGATGAAGTGTTGGGCCAGAAATCTCTTAACTGATATTTGCCCGACTTTAAGCTCATTTCTATTTAGCTTTTCTTGATACTTAAAAATATTGATCTCCGGGAGTCAGTTGAATAAAACTGTTAAGTACATTTTAGGCAGTTAATGATATAGTTAACTCAAAATTGGCAATTTTTAATTTCCCATCCTCTCACAAGCTATAATTAAAGCAAACTGCATTCTTATACAACCGGTCCCTGGATGTTTTCATTCTGGAAAACGGAAAGAAGCCTGTTAAGCAGGTTTGGGGTTAATTCTGATTTCCCTCTCTCCATATCTTGTTATAAATTCCATATAGGCCCTAGCTAAACATAAAATTCTGCTTTCAGGAGACTATTCAAACAATTCACGTTTGAAAGGCCACTTGATGGCAGTCTCTGATACCCTATAATCAGCCTTAAAGTCATTGCCCATAGTTATTCACAACTTAATATTTCGTATTATAAAGTCAAATTAATGATTACTCAAAATTTTCTGTATGCTGCCTTATCCAGTTAGCCTATGTCAAAATGGTTATAAAATGTTTAAACAGCACCTGTTGTTACAAATTGTGAACCGTCTTTAATAATTACATGCATGATAATATTTAATAAATAATTACATGAATGATAATATTTAGTAAATCCGGGTGTGAATACTGTACATATAGGTTACTTTAGTTTGTTTCCATCTAATTCAGTGAGGTGGTAAACATGCAATTTTGCCGATAAGGAAAACATGCGTCATATATCTTGCACACTCTTTACACTTTATAAATTTATCAAAGAAATAAATTGATTTCATACTGACATGCACAGCTTACCTTTAGCGAAAATACTCCCAGGAACGGTGAAACACTTTTAGCTGCTGTCACATTTAACGAATTACGGAGAAGATAAACTAGAAATCTGCTGACAGCATTGATATTTATAGCATCTACGGATGAAGTTTTGTATAGTTACGAAATAAAGTATATTTGGATAAAAATGTTATGTTCCTGGCGTGGGAAGTCACCTGCAAGGCTTCCTATCTTTCAAGTATGAAAACAAAAAGGCTTAGTAACTAGGCTTCAGTCCACCCAGATCTCCTGCATTCCTAAACATTGCTTAACTAAGACTCTCTTTCAGATATATGCTTTCCGCTGTTGAAAGAAATAACTGTCGCTTAGGCGCTTCAAGTATTGCCATTTTCGCATCATGCAAATATTTCTATAGAAATTCGAGTCGATCTTTCCATTACTATCCTTCATTTTATGTACAGCATGCATGCATGTATGTAGCTACAGTGTTATATGCAATACGTCTTATTGAAAATAAATGATCGATGTAACTTTTCAAATTGGCTATATGACAATATGATAATATGGATAATTATTTCTTAAGGCATTAATACATAATGCAGAATCAGACGAGGAAGAATAAATTTCGCGTATCATTTATACATATATATACTCATTTCCATGAACTTTGAGAATTTCAGTGTCAAAAGTTTGATAAAAGAATCTTAATCGTGTATATACTGATATGAAAGGAAGTGTTATTATTATACAATAATATAACCTTTCACACAAAATTTACTTCCACTGGTGATCACTGCATGGATATAGTTCTCATAGAAGACCTCAGACAGCTCTTATGATAGCAATATATCAATCAATATGCATTTATTATACTGCAGGAAATTAAAACTCGACGAGAAATATCAGACAGAAGACACTTGAAGACTGATAGGTCGAGCTTTTTTCGTTCTTTCTGGTTTTTCTAGCAATTTTTTGAAGGGCTATATTTTGGTCCACAAAGAAAGACTTTTTCAGTCTTATACTCCTATTATATTCTTGGCATTGAATAGATATGTGAATATCTGCCAGTTCCACTTAAATCAACCAAGAGAGAATGCACGCATACATGATTTTGAAAAAATATAAATGTAATATAAGAATATCCTGCTAGAATAATATAATCTCATAAAATTGGTAATTTGTACTACAACTGAGAATCAAGAATATAAAACAATATTGCTCATGAAGTAACTTACCATTCAAATTTTCCAACTAATCAAAAATATTCTTAAAAGAGCGTTTTTCAACCTAATTTCACATAAATATGGTATAGCTATAACGTAAACTCGAATCCTCCATGATTATTGTTTGTTGCATGAGGACGGTTGAACGTATTCAAACACTATTGTGAGTCTTCAATGGTTCAACCTGTATTATTTGTAATTTCTGTCTGATAATTTCCTGTCACAGTCTGATACAATTTCTTTGAAAATCTTTGAAATCAATATATTCATAGCTACCATAGGAGTTTCTCACAAATCTTATATTCTATCTTCAATACCTATAATTTGGTTAACTTACACTAGTCTAGCCTTTTTTGCACAATTAAGACTAAATATAAGCCCCGTATGAATGAAAATATACATCAATATTTGGACGTTTAAAGTATTTGAAAAGCTTACTTCATAAATTTAAATATTTTGGATAGCCAATCAAATTTGCTGTATCACGATACTATGTAATATCATTCAAGATGCCGAAAACTTGTTTCCGATGCGACACGACTTCTTGTGATGCATTTGCTAAGTAATGCTTTAAAAATAAGACGTCGTGTTATTTTTATGTTAAAAATATGAATAAAAAGTATTTATTCAGACAAGAAATCCTTTTTTTGATGTTTTTGTGCATTTTTTTCACCCGGTGCAATTTTTAGTACTCTGACCACAGAATACCTATCAGAAGTAGAACTCCTACTTTTTTCGTAAGTGTGATTCGTCATGATTCGTCACTTAGCAAGTGCATTTTTTTGAGGTACTCACCCCCCTCCTAATACTAAAAATGGCCTGATTTTAGACATTGGCAGGGGGGTGATTACCTCAAAAAAATGCACTTGCTAAGTGACGAATCATGACGAATCACACTTACGAAAAAAATAGTATAGAGTTCATTCTTCTTATAGGTATTCTGTGCTCTGACTCTCCGAAGGTCGTCAGCATGCATTTACGGTACACCTCGTAAAAAACAACGATACCAAAATGTAAGATATTCGCGTACCTCCCCTAAGTTTGACTGAGTTATTTGTTATATATAGGCTCTTCTTAAGCCAAGGATGTTCAGTATTAATCACAAATTTCCTGCGCCAATAAACCAGCAGAACCTCGCGCGTGGTGTCCTTAAATACTTTATTGTCCGCTTCGTTCGCTTGTATCTTCATTCTTTTTGGCCCCTCTTTAAGTGCCCGCGGCAAATTGCCTCCTTCTTGGAGGATTTAATTGCGAGGATTAAAAAAGTGTAATTACTTAATTTTAACTGATGATGAAACTATCTTTTTTGTCGTTTTAAGTGTGTTTAATTGGCAAGGAAAATGATGATAATACGATGCATGAATAATATTATAATTTTTAAAGAAAGATTTTTTTATTTGTGACACCACAATGGCATTCCTAAAATGTAACTTAACCAGTCCTGATGTACATAATAAATAAGTGCAAATGCACTTTATATTTACAACTGCTTTTGGAATGTATGACTGCATAGCTTCATCATTTTTTGACGTGCCGATGTTTCTATAGAGCTCTCCTACCTTACCGACATACCATTGCTTCCAACCTTAAGTGAATTTCTCAAACACTGTGTTTACTAAATTGCTTCTCTTCTATTTATAATCACAGTAATTTACTGCCGCGTGGATGCCCACTTATTCATATGTATTTCCTTGACCCTTTCATATCGAAATCAAATTTATATATATATATATATATATATATATATATATATATATATATATATATATATATATATATATATATATATATATATATAAAACCTTGCATATTTATACATTATCCACGTCTTATTTACGACTCTATTCTTGCCACCAGCGTGCACACCCCTATTACATACCCTCATTGCCCTTTTTTTTTGTTCTTTTGAAGTTCTTAATTAGACCTCAATATACTGTTATACCTTTTCAAAGTTCTGAATTAGACCTCAATATATTGTTACTTAGCAAGACGTTACTTATTTTCAGATTTTAAGCTCGGTTGGAAGGGCAAAGTATACCGCGTGTTTACTCAAACAAGCCGCCGATGCGATAGAAATACGACTACGATGATTACATCCAAGAACCACACCAGTATAGCGTATACATTCCTGACCCACTGTCACTGTGCATGGAATATGATAACAACTGGTGAACGGATATCATTGATTGGGCGCAAAGACATGAACAGTTGTTTTTATAGACCAAAGTAGATTATACCTGCCTTGATGAAATTATATTTAAAAACCCGTTTCCCATTTGTGACGTATTTCAATCAACAAGCGCACACACACGACTCACACGACCGGCCTGAAAACGAATTGGAGCCCAATAACTATAATATGGAAATAATTTCTCAACTGTTGCGCAGCCTCAAAGGTCTCCCAAAGACTATTTTGCTTACAGTTATTTACCATTGCACAGATCATCTACCCCCCTCCCCCCCTCTTTGTGCCCTAGATTTCTTGTGCCTTCTCTCTACCCCGACAACCTATTCCTGGGATCCACTAAAACGGGATTTTTTAACCCACACAAATATTTCACACTTTTGCAAAGTTAGAGACTAAAGTCGACCTATTCGAAAAAGAGTAAGAGGCCTGTGGCGCGAGTACACGAAAGCGAGACTAGTCGGATTTTCATTTTCGCAAACTTCAAAATCATGCTTACTTTCACCTTTCTGCTGGACATGTCGGAAGCTACAAATTTATTGCATCGCTCAAATGAAGGTAGGCCTAATAACCTACAATCAAGGCAAAAATTATATGGACAACTATAGGAGAACTAAAATATTAATATTCTTATGCAAACCTTGGCATGTTTTGAACCCCCGCAACCCCGTACAATGTTGACTTTGATAATGCACTTCACAAACCTAAACCTTAACTATTGTATTAACCTTTCAACATTGAAAAGGGGAGCGGGGGGGATCCTCTCAAAACGCTTCTCAATCCTGTCGTTGCTAATATTGCATTAAGTCAGAAACTCAGAATATTCAAACTAGCTTCGTATTGAATATATTACACGCTTAGTTCTAGCATGTGTAATTAAGGCGATGATCTCCATTACGACTGTTTCGACCGCGCTGGTAAAGCACGATTTGTTTTTCTGGCCCTTCACAGCCGCATGAGCAGACTTTCATAGGCTTTCAAGATTTTCGAATGTAATGGCAAACAGCATTTAATATATATTATAAAATGAATGAAGTTAGAGTTGTAATTCTGGGCAAGGATTTCGGACGTTATACACTTCACAAAGTTATAGTTGCATAGTCTTTAGGTATGGGTATATTCGAAATTCGCAAATTTCAATCGTAAGGAGGCAGCAAGTGACTAAAAAAATGCACTCAGTGTAAAAGTAAAATATATATATGTATTTTCCCTCAATTATTTATATCCTAAATTGTTTCGCTTTAGTTCTTTTAAAATAGTTTTAAAAAATCTACGAGTCAACTCCAAAGGCGTGGTGAACGAGACAGGCCAAAGATCAAGGGATGTAATTATGTTGATAAAAAATCAATGCCAAACTTTTTCGCCTAAATGACTCATAGAATGCGACAGTAATGCAACTTTGAGCAAGTGATAAAGGCTTTCCCAATGGTTGGTGGCCAATTTTCAAATCATAGGCCTAGATTTAGATCCCTGGAATCAGCCAAATCTGCGCATGATCAATCAGCATGACTAACCCACTAAATATTCGTGGCAATAATTTAGTTTTTTGGAACTGTGGCGAATTTACTTTTACTGACGAATTTTCATTCTCCTATTTTAGACCGATAATAGAGCATTTTCGTAAATTCTAACGTGGTGAATTACTGTAGGGTGTCACATCCTCTTACGGCCCTACCGTCGCCACGCCCCTACTTAACACAGTTTTGTCTTTTTGAGTCTGCTCAAAGATGACTCGTCGTCGTTAAATAATTATTAACGAAAAAGTAAAAAAATAATAGCAACAACAATCAGCCACATGTAAACACAAATATTATTATATACTCATGCGATGGTATAAAATACGTAGAATCATCCTGAAGTGTCTTCATAATTTTCACTAGAATTTCAAAAATATATAGGGCCACGTAGAGTGCTTCTGAATTCTGGCATCTGAACTTTGAATTTCCCTTGGATCCTGTTTGAAACCATTCCTTGCACGTGCGTGATGACGTCGACCAAATGTCTAGGATTTCGATTTCTTCTTCCTTCACTCCCGTATTCCTCACAAAGGGCCCTAGTTAATTCATCAATATACCACGAACCACATTCGGTATCTCTGTAAGCCACGTAACCAGGGGAAGTTGAGAATGCTATCAAGTGATCGGCTTGGAGCGGAAGATAACCCGAGCTTTCTACATTCGGATGTGATGGCAATCCTTCCGACGGGACAGATGGAAGCGACGATGCTGATGCATTTACGCTTGGTTCAGCTGAAACGAAATCAGTGCAAAATATTTCAAAAAGGCAGTCTGTGTAACTGTTTTGTCAACCACTATTGAGTTCATTTAGTTTTATAAACGTTATATAAGTTTGAACTTAAAATACTGTTATGGCGTATAACCACAGAGTAAACAATAGGACAGAACTGGAACTAGGCAGCGTATAGTACCCGCTATTTTAGTGCGTGTGAGCATAAAGTGACCAACAGCGCATGCTCGGCAAGTGTCTGAAACGTTCAAAATGGCTTGGATTTCTCGCTTAAACATTTTCGATTAATTGTAGCTGAATTTGAAGTGTGAATAATTCCACTCGAAATTAAGACCACTTAAAACCTCTAGAATTTACCTACATCGAGTGAACTGCGAAAATCAAAATCGATTTACCCTCACCAATTAATAAACTTGTTAAAGCCGCATTAAAACTTAATCCCCAAAAAAACGCTGCGCGAATCTTGGTTTCAAGCAACTTATCTGTTAAGGTGGTCCGCTACAAAAAAATCATGATTTATTCTGTTTTAAATATTTCAGGGGATGGGAACTTAAATGTATTCCTAAGCGATCCTGAATAATTTTTCCAAAAAAATATGCAAAGAATGCGAGAATGAAGGTGATTTAGAACATTATATATTTTTTTCTTTTATCTTGAAAAAATAAAAATCTTTTCACGACAAATTGCAAGATAAGTTGCTGTGAGTGAAAAAAGACTTGTAGGAATCTTCAATCACTATAGTTACCAAGACAAGACACACCCAAATGACCCAATGGTGGAAAATACACAATTTTCGTGAACACGAGAAGAAACTAGGTTTTAACGCTAGAACCAGGATTAGTTTTATTTAGTTCTAAATATTTTTTGTCTCGGAACTGAACGCGAAATAAATAAAACTTTTCCGGTATTTTTTCATTGTTCTATCGTATTGTTTTCTATAATTTATAAATATATGCAAAACTTTTTTCGTCGCTTTTCTTATAAGCAAACAAGAATTCTCATTCCCCCTACTTTCGTGCACGATAACTTAAAAAGTAGTAAAACTAACTTCATAAAATTTTCATGGTAGACCTTAAAGATAATTGGCATGGACGTGAACCTGAATGTGTTGTATTCCGTTCAGTCTAAGTAAGATAGCAACTGTTTCTTCCAGATAGATGATAGACGTTTTATATTTATAGCTTGTAAAACGCTAAATACTGCACAAGTTTTATTTATTCGAGCTTCAACTTCCAGACAAAAATATCCAGAACTATATAAAACCAATTCCGTCGTTATAGCGTTAAAACCTACAATCCTGGACAAAACAGTTAATAAAAGTATTCAAAATCTTAAAAAAATGCTTTGGTGCAACTTGAAGCAAGTGTTTCCCCCCGTTTACCCCCCAATCAATGTTGGATATCTTTTCAAGTTGCCTTTGCTTGCTAAACCTAACATTGCCAAGGGGATGGGGGGAGAATATCGCATGAAACAAGTAAGTTAATCGGAATGAAATGAAAATTGTACTTTACCAACGGTGTTATGAACAGGTTTTGTCCATGATTGTAGTCAGTTATGGTGTCTAAAAAAATTGGTCCATTTTCGACCATTGGGTGTATCTGGTCTGGGTAACTTAAGTGATTGAAGATCTTTCTTCACTTAGAGCAACTTGGATTGCAATATGGCATTAACAGATTTTCATATTTTTTTAAGTTAAAAAAAGAATTTCTGTAGTGAACCGCGACCACCTCAACATCGGAGGTCCTACCGTTGTGCGCCTCTTGAATTAAATTTCCGTGTTTTGATGGCCTGATCCAAACACGGTCTTGGGCCAATCAGAACACACGTTATATACATGTTATTTTAAAAGACATTTTACCTGCCAAAGCATTCGGCTCTCGGATTCCCATACTAACTTCCTTCCCTCGGCATTTTTGAATCATGAATATTTTTGGCTTCCCGACCAGTGAAGAATTAAATTTTCTAAATGGTGACAGTAATTCATCAACAGTCACAGATTGTCCTTTAGCGCCCATAATTCCATCGCGCACATCATCAGAACTATAACCATGGGATAATATCACTATAACGATACAGTCGACACCCCCGTCGATGCATATGCGCCAGTTTTTGCTTGCTAAATCACTGATGTACTGCTTCATCTCATCACATGAAAGGTTATTGAAACACTGAATATAAGAGAAACCAAGCCTTCCAAAACAGTCTGTAAGTTTTCCAACGTCTGTACCACTTCCTCGCCGATAAGCAAAATAATCTTCATTGCCAGCATAGTTGTCTGGAAGGGAAACAGCATGTTTAATGTCTATTTACACGATCATTTTGTCGATACACGATCGACATACAATCATTTACTGAACATATTGCTAGCAGGATTTCCACCACTTATTTGCGTATCACTATCTTCATAGGGGGTAGCAATAACAAAAAAGAGAAACAAAAGAGAACTTTTGAAAAGAATGCATAATTATATCCTATTAACACAGATCTCCCCCCCCCCCCTTCCTTGTGTTTGTGAATTGCGAGGAAATTCCCTTCCATTGTGGAAACCATGATTGCTAGTTTTGTAAAGAAATTCTCATCAATATCCCATAAAATTGCAGCAATATCGCACTATTCAACAAGTTTACTGTAAAAGTGATCTTTATGCATACTTATGATAAAAACAGGCCCTCTTCTTGCCATAGGATAAAATCTCACAGGACCACCATCTACGTTATCTGATAATCTGAATCGTTTTCCAGTAGAGTCAAAATCTGGCGGACCGTCCACTATATCTTTGGCGTCATTCTTCCTTTTATTTTTGCGAGAATTTCTTACTTGTTTTTCTGCCTTCGGTTTAGTCTTTTCGGTCTTGTTTTGACCTTTGCGTGGTCGCAATGTTGGAGGCATCCTAAAGAACTAAATTGTATCCATGTCAAATTCTCTTTCTTATATTGTCAGCGGCTGTCTTAAATTAAGATCAAGTGAAATGTAACGCTTCGGATTCTCCGCCTGTGACCAGCCATGCAGGCTAGAAATCAGTAATAAGGCCCTGCCAATATTGCGAAATCTCGTCATTATGAGTTAAACAGACATAATTTTGAAAATACTTATCAACGATTCGTTACTAAACATGCAACATCTTCAAAATGAAAGTTTATCGAAAGAAAATCGCCGTCAAAAACCGCCTGTGTAGCCGGGGCTACTGAGGGGAATGGGGGTCTGTGAATGGTCAATTGCCCATGCCTATTTAATAAATTATACTAGAAATACATGCATGCAGAAACCCCTCGCTTCGGTTTAAATGTGAAAAAAAGAAATTGAGAAAAGTGTGGAAATATTTTTCTGCACGTGGAAGCACTGTAGTCATAGCAACTCGCAACGGTCGTATATTTTTAAAGAATCAAAGTTTACCCTCATATTTTTGTGAAAAAATGGCAAAAATACGACAAGATTCTTACCTTTTTCTGGAAGTTAAGTTATTCATCTATAGTCAGTGTTATGGTAAATCATTTTAATTATTAATTACCATGAAATATAACATCAGACGTCTCATATAACTTCCGAAGTTTTATGTTACGCTTCGACTGGTTTTTGCACGGGAATGTTTTGATTTTCTTTTTTTTTGTCATTATGAAAACGGAGTTTATAAATGAAATTATAATGTCGTTTATCACATAACACATTCAGATTTATAGTGAAATACATTTGAGAATATTAAAGTTGTGTTTACCACAAAAGAATTACTTTTTTAAAGCTGTGGATGAAATATTATCAAGTGTAAAATCTTCCGACTGTATTATACACGGTGAATTCGGTCAAAAATTTGGTCTTGTTATTTGTTAAACCGTGAAAAGTCCTGACCACATTCAAGTTTCCTTCTAATTTAATTAAAAATACATATATTCTTTATTTTATGAAAACATAAAATTTATAAATTTCATCAAAATTTTGCAAACTTGACAGTTCATTTATTGACATTTGAAAAAACAAATTTTTGTCTCGACCAATCAAGAGCTTAGTGGTTCACTCTGGCGCATGCGCATAACGTAGAAGACTGTCCATGGCGTGAGGTCCATTGCATAATGGCGGACAACTTTGATTTCGCATTTGCACATCGTAGGTGTAAATATCCGAGCGGAATTAGTTCCCTCGCACGGTGCTCCGCACCGGCTCGGGGATTATATAATATAACATTTACAGTACGTGCGTGCTGATTGGTCAAGAAGCGTGTCTCTATAACTGTATAGAAACACGGGAATTTTCCCGCTGAACTTGACAAGCGAAACGATGTAATCAGAATTTGTAATTGAATCGAATTATAATATTTGCATAAAATATTTTTATTGAGTTATACTATAAAAGCTAAGAAATAAAAAACATTTTTTCTTGTGTTTCTATACAGTTATAGAAACACTTGTGGGAGTTTGGGAGAACTCGAAATAACGTGGAAAAACTTGCCCTACAGGCTCGTTCTCCCACTGATTTCTCGTTCTCTCAAACTCCCACGCGTGTTTCTATAACTGTATAAAAACACGGAAAATGTTTTCTATTTCTTAATTAAAATATACCATTTATAGCACGTCATTGCTGATTGGTCGAGAAGCGTGCTTCTATTTATCAATTAGACAACGAGTCCGAGTCGTCTATGAGCGAATAGTCAACGAAGGCGAAGCCTGAGTTGACTATTCGCTCATAGACAACGAAGGCGAGTTGTCTAATTGTTTTAGTATACACCCTGTACCTAGATATGTTAATTTCGAATCACGAAATTAATATCTAGTAAAACATCACGTATAGACAATGGTTGAGTAGCCAATCAGATTATCAGAATGTAGGATTTGTAATAGACAATAGTCGGGTGTATACTAAAACTGTATACGTAAAAACGCCAAACTTGTCAAGCGAAGTAATGTAATGAGAATTTGTAATTGAATCGAATTAAAATAATTTTTTAAAATCTTTTGATTTGACGGAAAATGTTTTCTATTTCTTAATCATTAAATTTTGCAATAGATGAACCAGATCGAGTACACAAAATATGCGCGCAGTCGACGCATATATGAGCCGCTGAAAGCCAAGAAGATGGTCACAAATATGTCACATTCAGTTACGAACACGAGTCAACCATGAATTTTTTATAAAGTTACCCTTATTGCTTCTTGACTTATCATGCAGGTAATAAGGAAATGAGCATTTAGTTTGCTAAGAAAAGCGACGAAAAACGAAAATAATTTGCATATACTTTTAAATTATGCAAATAATTTGAACAATACAATAGAACAATGAAATAATACAGGGTGAGTAAAAAAACTGACACCTTTGAAATTCAAATTAGCGGCGAACTTACGGCTGTAATATGACAATACCCATGTACAATCAACAAAAACGATTTGATAAAACTGTTCTTTTGTATTTACAGAGCTTAGAATGCATTTTAACTCCCAATGGGAACAAACTTTATGTTTTAGGTTAATTAATATGATATGCTTCGTATATCTATGAATTATTTTAAGCAACTTCTGTCACATTACAGCCGCTATGCGACTAATTTGAATTTAAAAGGTGTCAGTTTTTTTTTACTCACCCTGTAGTGTAAGCAAATCGACCCCCAAATTGTTTGCTCAGGGTAAAACCAATACTGTGCCATACAGTTTTGACACGACCCATCTGCAAGATCGCTCTGTTGGAAGCAGCTGGTACTTTGAACGATAAGTAGAGCACTATAATTCAATTTGTTTAACGAAGTACAATTGCCCGAATATTTCATACTATTAGCCAGGTCGAGTATTAGTAAAGGCTAATTGCCTTTAGAGGCCGGAATGTTAGTTAATTAATACAACATTGTGCTTTATTGTTCTATTGTATAGCTAATTGCCCTCAGGCTACACTGCATTGCTAGCCTTTGCCTGACATTAGGTCACACATTTTAATCTAAGTTTGACTGTCGCGCAGTGTAGACGTTTAATTACGTACAAATTATCCACCTTCGTGCTATCTACGACTATTGGAGTACATTAAGTGTAAACGAAATTCGAAGCTACACCTGCCACATCTCTATCTATGTCTGTGTCTATTCATCAATCTAAACTTTAGCTACAAGGATATACAGGAATATGTATATATACTCGATCGTGGCCGAATATATACCATATTCCAGTATAGTATTTTTTATCGTGTCTTAATTTAGACTAGTCTTACTGTCTTAATACGCCAATTCCTGAATTACGTATTTATTTCTTTGTGTTTGGAAATTTTGGCAAATTAATCGCATAAGTTGCATTAGTCTTGATCCCCCCCTGACGTTGGTGTCATTCATGGTCACTTCATGTGTACGTTCAGACAAGATCTTGAATGCATAAATCACCACTTATTATCATGATTGTTTATTATTTAGAATCGGGGTTTTCCCCAGTTGAATCTATTAATCAGGATTACCTACTTCTCTCTCACATTTATTCTACAATATTATTATTTTCTTTATGTATACTACCAAAGTGGGCTTGTGCCCATCCCATTTATTAATTTAAATGTTTAGCGAAACTATAACAAAATTTAACCAATGCAATGCATTCGTATTCTTTACAGCAATAATTCTAAATCATGCAATCACGAAATGATTGTAGGTCCCCAACCTCTGACATCCGCCTGGGATTGAATGAAAAATCCTAATGCTTACGTGGTGGTTGTAGGCGATCAAGTGTAAATTAGCCAAACTCAAAGCCTGACATGTTCTTAATATATAAACAATCAGGTTTGAAGGCTTTGCTGATTAAGCGATCTTACAAATCTTTTCGTTTTTATATAGCTATATATTTTCAAAAGGGATTGTTCCCTAAACCGGTTTGGCATATATAGATACTATTGTTGAATATGATTTTTCGAACACAACTGGGAAATTTACCTTTGTTGGCATTGTTGCACACATTTAGGCAAAGACATGAAAATAAAAGTTCAAAAGGTTGACGTATACACCTTAGATTGAATACAAGCTGATTGCATCTAAAATATATTCACAAATTTTTCACCTGTTTGTTAGTTACCGTCGTCTGTGTCAGTCAACTTGTGTAGGACAGAATCTTTCAGTTTTGTGTTTATCAAACCCAATGAAAAACTTGTTATTTTGCGACTATATCTGTTCCTGATAGTGACTTCTTTCTGGTTCAAATTTCAGACGGTCGAATACATTTATACACATTGTAGTTGCAGGGGTTATTTCCGGTTCCTGTCGTGATTATAAATCACTTAGGTGAATACTGAAAAAGACGCTATCTGATATCTTTATTGGCTACGTTTTTTTACTTAATGTAAATGATTACGATGTCATCATTAGTGTGGTTTCCACGCAATGTTTATCTTGGTTTATTGATATGACTCCGTTCATTTCAGTGCAGTAACTAATAACAGTAACTATAAACTATTGCAGTTTAGTTTGTGCTTCGTCATCCTTTCTTTGTGAAGGTTGACCCTTGGTAACCTTTATTGTTTCATGCGAATAGCGAAAGATTCACGGTAAAACACCCAATTCATACATGCATATTACCAGGAATCGGCATTATGCCCACGTTCTAGTTTTTTACGGTAAAATAGGTTATCAGTTATTGCATTTAACAGTTCCTTTTAGACACCTTTTGCCAAATATTTCAGGTTACAATTCAAATCTAAAATCCCCTTATTAAAGTCATTAAACTATACACTAGGAACCCGGCGGGGTTTTCCCGTACTCAAAACTGCATGGTGGAATTGCATTTCAAAGAGTGGTGTTTACCCACAACCTAGCTTTTCTTTTCAGGTAAAATACCTAATATTATAATACACAATAACATAGCATGACCACAACCCTGTATGAACACTGTACCACCAAGATATCACGCGGCAGAATCGAAATAAACAGACCTTTCTTGGCGGTTGATGTTTATCCATTAGGATTCCTTGGATATTCCTTTAATGCTGGCTTCGTTTTTGATAATTGCTTCAGTCCAGTGTAGCATCAAATCTGTACATAACACTATTACAGTACATAACACTATTACAATATGAAATGTGGAATCAAATAACAGATAAAACAATGGAAGAGTTTAAAATATTATCAGAACTGGAAGAATTAACGGTGAAAAGGAACAACTCGTTTATAATCCTTGAAATGGTAGGAGTCTATTTTGTTTATTTCGAGGTTTATTTCGTATTTGCTGTACGAATACATTTTATGACCTTGGTACAGTATGTCGTTTTGCTCGGTTTTGCGAAGACGTGACCCACTATTTAAGGCTTTACATCATCGTTTTAACTTCAAAAAGAGTTCTTAAAAGTGTAATTCGGAGTTTTAATATAACAAATATCATTTAAAGGTTATAGAGTCGACTGCAATAACTGCATGAATTTAATAATCGAAAAACAACATTCGACGTTCACTGCTTGGTTATTTATATTATTTGTGCTGTTTTGATGTTTTGAAGGTTTAGCTATAATGAATTATTAACTCTCACTTAAACTGTGAAATCTATAACTTAATGCAACGGAAAGCAGCAGAAAAACGGGTGATTTCACTTCATCTTTACGACTGTGTTTGTTTCCGAAAAATTTGAAACATCAGCTATCGGCTTTACATTTAGGACATTTCATAATATTGAAGGTTAGGTCTGGCTAGCTCAGGAAATATTTTGCTTCGTTTGAAATGGCGAGGGTTTGCTGCATGCATGTATTTCTAGTTAATTATATTAATTCAATCATGAATTATTAACCTTCTACACAATCGGCCTGCTCAGGTCAGTGAAATTAGTTTCCAGTCTTCAAATGACATCAAAATGTCATTTCCTATTAGTTAGTTGTCATAGTTTTTCAATGCTGACGTAGTGGAAGGAACTGGGACGCCGGAACAGAAGGGAAAGCAGGGAAAACTGATGTAGCTTTCTTCTTGCCTTTTACTAGGAAGGAAAAGGACGTCAAACAAGTATTATCTGTAAAAAGTATTGCGCTGGAACGCGCTAAAAACAGCTTTCGAAAAATCTTGGAATGCAACCATGCACCAGCTCAAGAATAGCACAATCGTCTGGTAAAAAAACTCCAATGCAGACACCAGAATCATGTAACAACAGACCGAAAAACGAGAAAAATTTTTTAACACTTTTTAGTTTGCATAATTCTAAAAGTTCCTATCCACTAGAACCCCCCCCCCCTTCCCTTCCCTTCTTTCCTCGCATCGTCCTGGCGTACTTGATAGGGAAGGGGGACTGTAAATAGAACTTGTAAATAGTATAATTATACCGCATTCTCTCTATTTAGTTCTCCCTCCCAAATGCCCCCCTTTGAAGAATAAATCAATTAAGCGCCCCCCCTCCCCCATCTATTAAGATCGTCCCCCTCGT
The DNA here is from genome assembly GCF_004324835.1 of Dendronephthya gigantea. Lineage (NCBI taxonomy): Eukaryota > Metazoa > Cnidaria > Anthozoa > Malacalcyonacea > Nephtheidae > Dendronephthya > Dendronephthya gigantea. Next base: position 5,808 of record NW_021163111.1, on the reverse strand, counting down.
GTATTCAGAAGTCTCCTTATATTCGACTTTTTATTTAAAGTAATTTGTTTTTGATTTTTTGATCCATAATTGCCAATTCAATTTTATGTGCAGTAGTACTCGGCGTAGTAGTTCCTTATGTTGCACATCTATAAGTTTCTTATTGGTCGAATAAGCAAAATAGTGTCCCGGGACCACCAGTCCATCTTCAAGAAACGTTGCTCCGGTCGGTGAGAATTGTAAGGATCACCCACCACGTTCCAAAAATTTAGAAACGAAATTTTAATGGGCAAATGCATGCCCACAATTATTTCTTCTGGGGCAGTTGAGATCAATACAACGGTATCAATTTGCGAACGCCAATTGCAAAGTCGTCGAAAATCTTTACTTCTTCCCTTCTATCATGTTTGCACGCGAGCTTCTTTCTATCTCAGGCTTCCAGACTTTCTTGTAGATGTGACACCCACGAGCCACAGTTTCGAATTTGCAATAGTTTGACCAAGGATATTCCTTGAACTCTTGCCAATCGGATCGGCATACTGATTTGAGTTTTGATACAATGAAACTAAAACTATCCCTTTTGCAAATTATCGGGAAAAACGATCCGTTACTTCGTTACTATGCAAACAAAAAAAATCCAATCAGGTGCGATTTGCATCTGTGATTGATTTCTTGAAAATCTGTTCAGGCTATAACGCAAGTTCATATTGTATAATCGCTTGTAAGTGCATAGCTTGATAAAAAAAACCTAGAAATTCCAAATCGTTTATGTAAGAAGACCGGTTGAAATCAACATCTCATAAAGTGATCAAGTATGTGGATATTCTACCGATTTGAATTTGGAAACCTCCACTTTGCTGAAGCCAGCTCGATCCATGCAGCATCCAAGAAGTACAAGATTGAGGGGAAAAGTATTCTATATTGGAAAACAAAAAGGGAGAATCTGAACAGCTCAAAAAAAGTTCGAGTTGGAAAAGGCAACGACTGGATGGTGGCGGGAGACATATCACTTCGGATAAATTGGAAGAAGACTTGTTGGTGTGGATGGTTGAGAGACGCAGCACAGGAATACGAGTGTGACGAAAATTTGTCAAGGTTATAGCCACAAAACTGCAGGAAGAAATGGAAAAAGAAGCCCGAACATCATTGCACTAAACTTTAGCGACGTACGTATGGCTTGAAAAGTTTAAAAAAAGAAACGGGTTCACGGTAAGACGGTGTACAACTATAGCTCGAAAAGGATTCGATCAAATTGTTGACAAACTAATAATGTGCATACATTATTGTGGAACGATATGATCTGAAATACTTCAATTGAAAAACGAGTAACACACACAGTAAATCTTACTAAATTCCCCGATTACTAAAAAAAGAAAATATAGCGGCCGACGGCACCAAGAAGCCATTCATTATGTTTAAAGGGGCGAAGCGCGAGGTAAAAAAAAGCTGAATGAACGGTTTAAAAATAAGTTTATTCTAACAAGCAGTGACAACGGGTGGATAGGTGAACCATTGACGGAGTAATTCTTTTGCAACGTGATACGCGATAACTTTTTCTTTCGGTGGAGGTCACCTGTTTGCATGGGATGCATTTAGCTGCCACCTAACACCTGCCGTGAATAACATTCTAAACCAGGGTAAAGTTAACGGCGTCATAGTCCCTGGCGGTTAAACAAAATACATCTAAGCGGCAGACATAAGCTGGAATAAACTAATGAAGGAGTATTAAAAGAAATGTATGATCTTTGGCTGTCAGTGCATGAACATGAAGACAAAAAATTGTTGGATGGGTTTTGGAAGTTTGAAAAAGTTACCAACAGAAACATCCCCATTAGATGCATGAGGATGATGAAATACATTGAAGCGTAACTGTTGGAACTGTTGTACTTGCACTTCAACATTTTAAAACTTGCTGTTGTGTTGATGTGTATTTTGTTTTCCTATAATACTATGAACGTATTAATAAGCTTACATTTTGCGAAAAATTGTCTGAGATTTTATGGATAACTCTAAATAAGCCTCCCCCTCAATTAAACCCTCCCTCTTTAATAACCCCCCCTCCAAAGAGTCTGGAAAGAATAAGCCCTCGGGGGCTTAATAGAGAGAATGCTATATATACAAAAACCTCCTCAGCGCCCTCCTCTACATGTAGATTGAGAAACGACTAAAACTGATGATGGCGTGAAAATGATATCATAATTTTCCCTTCTAAAAAACGTAGAACGCCATTCACCCTTATGCACCATTTTCACGTCCTGTAGCAGTAACGTCTGATGTTTCATTTCGACAAACACAGTTTTAGAGTAAGAAATAAAACGCCCCAATTGTGAGGTCCAGAGATCAACAGAGATCAGTGTTATGCAGCAGCTGCTTACTTATTGTTAATAGGAAAACTGAACCAGGGATCATCTTCCGATACAAGGTACTAAACCCCTAGTTAAAGCTCCCGCCGAACCCAGCGTCGAGTTATCATCTTCGTAAATTTCGGATGCTTTTTTCGGTTTCCTGACCATGCTAAATTAACGTGACATGGCACAAGGACACTTTAGAATTAATACAAGATAAATATACGAAAACCCGACCCTCGGACAAAAACTTTTGGAATTATTCATTTTCTTTAGAAGACATGCACATCCCCAGCTGTTATGAAATGCTTGTTTCAACGACAGCTGTGCACAATTTTATTCGAAATGAAACGTTTAGAATGTTTGCATGTACCTGAGGTCGAAAACGAAGACAAAAACATCTCAAATCATCTCAATTTTTATCTGAAAGTCGTACATAAAACCACATTTCGATGATAAACTAAGTATTCCACATTTCGTACTTGTTGCTCGTTAATTATTGATAAACTACAAAACGTCCACGGCAAATTAATAATTAGAAAAACAGACGAGCAGGAGTACGTCGGAAATCGATCTTTCGTTTGTTTATTTCAAGCAAGCCTACTCGAGCAAAGATTTTATTATAGTCTTTTTGATTCTGAGACTATACTCAAGGTTACTACGAATATCTCAAAGTGCGAGGGCCATGTAAACCCGCTAGCTACACGCCTTATTTGGTCAAAGCCAACACGCTTAATGTAAACGTTGTTTATCCAAATGACGCGCGAAGACTGTGCAAGAAAATACAACGTAGTGGATGGGAGTATATACTACTAATTTTGGACATGTTCCCGTGGAATTATATGCATTATTTGAAGACGTAAATCAATAGATTTGGACGATTTACCGATAAACCGTTGAATAGCGTCGAGTTTGTTTTTGAATTCTTGAGTTTTATATCGCAAAATCGGCCGAAGACCAGTTATCAGGATTTCTTAACTCACCTTGCATTTAAAGTTGGCTAAGCGTGGAACTGCATGGCGTGTAACGCCGGAGGTATAGCGGGGTATCTTGGCGGAAAGCGTTCAAGCACCCATCGTCTGAGTGCTGACGACGGTAAGTCAATTGAAGACAGAAATTTTGTCGCGGAAAACATATGCAATTTATCGGTTATCTTTTCCTCATACAGCAGGTCACAAAAGCCCACTATGGCTTTTAATTTAATAACCCAGTTAAATGCCTTCTATGGTTTTTATTAGCATCAGGTTGAACGAGCGAGTTATAGCTTCGTAATTCACAATCGTATCTAGTACGAAGCGATAAATGTTGCGGGCTATAGAGACGTAGTCAAAGCACGAAACAAGGCATCTGCATACGGGTTATATGGCACAAAATGCTTTTGTGTTGTACGACAAACAATGCTTTTGTCTCTCAGCGAAAATATATAGGGATTCTTTGATGTGTTTCAGCCTTAATCATGATAACAAGTGAATTGAAATGCTTAACAGACTAACCCATAATCCTCTGTTTGACAGCTGTTTATACGCACACAAAGCGGCTGACGTTTAAATCGTATATTCTACGTGTGTGTATGTATTCCTTAAACAGAGAACGCTTTGTTTAGTAAATCTAGCTATTTGAATATTCATTCAGTTTGAATGAAAATTAATTTAAATGATGGAATAAGGTTTTCTAACTAAGAGAAAACGTTTTATAGAATATCCTACGTGCCGACATACACAAATAAGTAAGGACATTTTTTGTGTCTTGTAGCAGGTAACATTCCGTTGCTAGGCAACCTGTTACGTAATGGCCAATATTGGCTACCTCAAATTTGTTTAATTTAATTCAGTTGCAGAACATTGTAAATTCATTATTCCACAAGACCAACGATTACATTTTTGCCCTGTATTGCATGAGCCAATCGTTCTCTTAGCACATTTAACAGCGCTTTTGCTAAAAATCTTTCCGATGATAGTTAATTTAGGGGGACGCGTTCAGTTTTTTTACAAAGACTCTTATAATGTTGGCAATTTAGAGGGAATTGTTTATTTATTTACGCTTAGACATCATTATTGAAATTTGAATAAACTAGGAGCGATGAGAAGTTCAGAGGTGTTGAACTTCAGTCTCGTAGTCTGAAAGAGGAAGAAGTTTAGGATTACAAAGACAAAATTACCAGCGAAATTAAACATTCTTATTCCACTTTTCCATGTAACTTTGCAGAAAACTTTATTTACTGTTAAACATTCAAAAGCTATATATGTTCAATATCAAGAGATGTTCAAGATTGCGAAAATTATTTTCCCTCGCATGTATGCCTAATATTTCTAGCTTTGAAAAAGAAAAGCGAAGACTGAATTCTGAATGTAATGACATCTTGAGAATATATTATGAGAATGATATATGTCAAAAATATTGTACTTAGCTTTGTCTGAAGATGCCTTTGAAATGAAGTCGAATATTTACCGATTTACACTCTTCGTATTGTTTTGATGTCTTCGAAATGTGCATGCAAATTTACTCTTTACTTTTCCAGTTTTTTTTAAAAAATAATAGAATGATTTGCTGATATCATCGCAGCGAACCCATTGCAAATTGTTCGCAGTGTTCGGACCTAAATATATATACATTAAGGCCGTTTTCCACTCCAACTGTATCGTAGCGAAACGTAGCGTATCTCATTGTTTTAAAGTCATTAGTTCTGGTCAAATACCTCGGAAACAAAGAAATACGCTACGTTACGTTGCGATACGGATGAAGTCGAAAACTGGCCTTATCCTCAGTTGACTGTTTAGTTATTTATTCGACGTAATGTTTCAGCCTCATTACTTATATCAGGCAAAATAACTATTCTTTGACTTTAATTGTTTCGTAAATTTAGTTTTATTAGTATTTAGTTTTCTATAGAATTAGATGATTTTCTCGGCATTTTCCGAGTGCAATTTTATGCAGTCACCTAATTATTCAAATCAATGCAGATAAATCGCTCCATGATCTGATTTTTCCTTATCGGAAAACTGATTTGCCCGAGTCCCAGACTTGTTGTGGAAAATAAACTGAACCCAATATTGCTTGGTGTATCGAAAACTAAGTAAACTATGTATTATATAATGTAGTATACACAAAAATCTATATAAAATTATAATTATAGCATTATAGCTACCACATTTTTTGACGCAGGTGGTTAAATTTTTGATAAATACGTGCCATCATAATACGTTTTCCTTAATTCCCATTATATATGTTCATGAAATTCTTGGGAGCTGAACAAGTAAAAATCGTCCAGATCAAGTGGGATTATTTTTGGGGATACTAATTATTATATAGCCGGCCGGTTAAAACTACACCCAGCACGGCATTTATAATTGATAATATATAATGCATTTGATAAACGGTATTACCATAATAGCTGCTAAAAAGGGAAGATTCTCAATATAGCTATGAATTGAAGCGATAAATGTTACACAATAATAATCCATTAATCCCAAACGCATAAAGCTAC